>NW_027202715.1:8735000-8757500 GCF_024711535.1 Dipodomys merriami | reverse complement strand
AATGATCAAAAGTCCTGTTAGTTATTTTGAAAAATGGGGATATCAGTCACTCAGAAAAGCAGAGTCCAGTGGTAGTAACTATGTCCCAAATGGACTTTCTTATGGTGTAGTGTACATATCCAGCTGGCCAAGCCACCAAATATACCAGTGACTCATTGCATTTACTGTTATGGAAAGTGTTTATTCATTAAGATACTCCGTTCAAACTTCAAGTCCCAAGTTGCCACCAAATGTGAATCTTGTCTTTTTTAAGCCCTGGAAGTCAATGTCTGCTTGGCATCATTTTCCCACTGCCACCTAGAGTGAAAAAACAGAGGAGGAATAATGCAGAAGGGGTGTGTGAGGTGGGGGGGGTATATAGAGAGTGCCAGTTTATGACTTTGTTTATTCTGCAGAAATTTTACTGCTGCTCAAACTGACTGCTGCTTTAGTGCCTTAAATCAAGCAGCATAATCTGCAGACTCAAAATCAGAACAATAAAGTTCACTGAATTTACAGGCACAGGAGAACAGCATTCAATAGGGCCTTTTATTATGACCCTACCCTGACAATGTTTTCTCTGACTTTCATTGCTTTAGGAATTCATGAGAGCAATGGCAAGCAGTGTGTTGTTCTGGGGGTGGCTCCTTGCCCTCCACTGTTAATCACACCAAATTGTGAAGGAAACAGCACACAGCATGCTCTCACAGGTAGGTGAAGAAAACTGCTCCATGGTTAGGAGACACATTTGAGTGGGGAGGGACAAAGAGTGATCGAGCTGTTAAATTGTAATGTCTAGCTTTCTCACATGCAGACTTACACTTTAAAATTATGTCTTAGCACCGAGGTATTGAAGGATCTCACACACACACAGCTAAGGTGGAGAAGAAGACAGGAGAATGAGGATTAGAGAAGCATCTCAGACTTCATACACAGATAAAGGAAACCTTGAAAACTCCTTTTCCAGATGTAATTATTAAGTGTATGTAATACATAATTATATATTATGTATCATGTTACAGTATGTAAATTACAAGACATAATGGAAATGAAAAGGATTATATAAGAAAAATACAGGTGAATATATCTCTAATAATTCCCACTGAGAATGGGTCACTGGCTTTGAAAATATAATTTTGATTTCTACTCAAGCTACTTAGAATTTGTGTGCATCTTAGCCTCATGCATTTAGATTTAGTGTTGTGGATCTAAAATAAATAGTAGTGGTGGAGATGATGATGATGATGATGATGATGATGATGATGATGATGATGATGATGATGATTTTGATGGTGGTGGTGGTGATGATCATGATATTTCAGGTTGCCATTAACTCTCAGGAATTGAAGGCAACTTGGCAGGACCTGCCTAATATATTCATAACCATTCTACCAGTGTTTTTTTTTAAATAACTGTACTGAAAGGAAACACAAACACATTGTTCATCTCTTCTGCATTTAGAATTTTTTCAGATTAGGATATAGAATAATTACTCTGTCCTCTTCTTTGTCATCATTTATACCAAAGCATGATAAAATTGAAGTGTACAGAAGTGTTGAATCTTTCAATCTATGAAGATAGTATATCTCTCCATTTAATTAGATCTGTTTTGATCTGTTTGATACACATTTTTTAGAGTACAACACAGAGATCTTACTAGTTCTGCAACTAAATTGTGTGTACTTTTTTCATTTGTTGAATAATGTTTTATAAAACAACCATAATATTTTAATTTGAAGTGCCTCTCTTGGCATGTATTGCTAAGATAATATTCTTTCTTTGGCCTGTTAATATGATTTTATTGATTGATTTTAGGATATTAAGCTACAATCAGTGCAGTAAAGTTCATTTAGCCATGATGCATAATTCTTCATACATATATAGATATATAATAAGAATATAAATATATATTATGCATACACATTATGCATATATAACATGTATATCATATGCATTATATACAGTAATATATCATGCATAGTAAACATGCATATAATACATATACATATATAATATGCATCATACCTAGGGCATAAATAATATACAATGTGTAATATACAATGTATAATATAAAAATTATATTGCTAAATTATGTTTATTAATGTTCTGTTAGGAATTCTTGAAAATTTTGATTGATCTGTAGTTTCTTTCTTTGAGTTTATTGCTTTATCTATTTTGATATCATGATCTGTAACTCTTATAAAATCAATTAGCATGCATTAATTTTTCATTCTGGAAAAAGATTATGTAGAGTTGGCATTAATTTGATTTTAAACATTTGGTGAAATTGAGGCTGGGAAGGTGGCACAGTGGTAGAGTACTTGCCTTGCATGCATGAGGCCCTGGGTTTGATTCGTCAGCACCACATAAGCAGAAAAGGCTGGAAGTGGCACTGTGGCTCAATTGGTAGAGCACCAGCCTTGAACTGAAAAGTTGAGGGACAGCACTCAGGCCCAGAGTTCAAACCCCACAACCAACAAAAACAAAAACAAAAACAAAAACATTTGGTGAAATTATCTAAGGAAACAATTTGAGCCTGGAAATAGGAGGGTATAGAGTTTTTCATTATACATTTAAATTCCATACTGATTTTACTTTTATTCAAAGTATGTATTTTTTATTGTACATTTTATTGTACATTTTTATTGTAAAAATACTGTACAGAGGGGTTACAGTTACATGAGCAAGGTAATGAGTACATTTCTTATCAAGCATTGTTGCCTCCTCCTTTGTTTTTCCCCTACCATCCCTTCCCTTCTACTTCCACATCTACCCCCTCTCCCCCACTGCCCCCCCAAAGTTGTAAAGTTAGTTTTCAACACAGCTTCTTGTACATCTCATTGTAACAATTTAACATTGTTACAATTTAAGCATTTTGTTTTTTCCCTATCCCTTCTCAAATTACGGAAGTGTATATACAAGATGCAGGGCACCAACATCAAAAACAGTGAAAACAGGAGTTATACCGTGGGGCAAAGAAACAAAAAAATCACATGGTACATTAGAAATACATTAGAAATAATGGCAAGAAAGAAAAAGAATACTTGTGTCCCTATCTTGGGGTTCATTTCATTTAACATCATCTTTTTTGTGTGTGAAAATACCGTACAGAGGAGTTAGTTTACATGGGCAAGGTAATGAGTATATTTCTTATCAAGCATTGTTGCCTCTTCCTTTGTTTCCCTTCCCATCCGCCTCCCTCCACCCCCGCTTCCCCCACCCCCAGCCAAAGTTGTAAAGTTCATTTTTGAAATAACCTCTTGTACATCTCATTGTTGCAATGGGTCCACCTGTATCCCTATTTAAACAATTTGTTTTTTCCCTTCCCCTCCACAAATTATACCAACATCAAATACAGTGAAAATAGGGGTTATACCGTGGAGGAGGGACATACAAAGCAACAAAGAAATATTTTATAAATATGTTAGACACAATCACAAGACAGAAAAAACATTTGAATCCTTATCTTGGAGTTCATTTCGCCTAACATCAACTTATCTGACCATTTCTGCTTGTCTATGTTCATTTCGCTTAACATCAACTTATCTGACCATTTCTGCTTGTCTATGTGGTATATATACACAATGGAATTCTATGCCTCCATCAGAAAGAATGACATTGCCCCATTTGATAGGAAATGGAAAGACTTGGAAAAAATTGTATGAAGTGACATAAGCCAGGCCCAAAGAAACATAGGTCCCATGGTTAACATCATCTTATATGGTCATGTGTACATACCTTTTCACCTTTTCTACTTGTCCTGTACATGAACTAGTTATTGTAAATAAGGGAAACCATGGGACCTATCATAGAAAATGACATCGCTCCAATTGTTAGGAAATGAAAAGAATTGGAAAAAATATATAAAATAAAGTATTTAATATTGGATTACTTGTGATAGCTTGCCCTTTGCAAGGAATTGAACCACTTTATCTATATTCATTGTCTTGTGGATATACACAGTACTTTCCACACATGTAGGATCTACAGTTAGATTTGCTGTGTCATAGTTAATGTTGGCATTCTGTTTCTTTTTTTTAATATTACTAAAGGTTTTTCAATGTTATTGATCTTTTCCAAGAGAGCAGGTACTTGTTTCATTAATACTTTTTATTTTTCATAACATTTTCAATGTTATTAACTTGTGCATTCTCACTATTGTCTTCATTCCCTTGATTTGAATTGATTTTTCTCTTTTTTCTTTATAGTTTCTTGATGAGATTTAGATTATTGATTTTTGTCATCTGGGATTTAGATCAATGATCATAATGTAAGCATTTTGTTCTATTCCTTTCCCAGTTGACCTTGTTTTCTCTCAGTCTCACAAATTCTCATAGGTTACATTTTCATTTCCAATTATTCCACTAATATTTTGCTGGTCCTGGGGCTTGAACTCAGGGCCAGGGCGCTGTCCCTGAGCCTCTTTATGCTCAAGGCTAACACTCTACCACTTGAGCTCTTCTTTTTGACTTTGAATGATTTTTTATGTTTCTGACAGTTTGAATAGTTCCATTCAGCTATTTTTATAGCATGTCCCTCAAGTTTTTTTGTCTTCTGTTTTTCTCAAGGTCAGTCTACAGTTGTGACTTTGGAGAAGGATTATGACAGTAATAAATACAGTTCTCATCACTTCGCATTGATTATCTGTGCTGCCTGCTTTACTCCCTACTATCAGTGCTGACCCTGATCACTTACTGACCTTTCATACAAAGATGCTCTCACGCCCTAGGAGGAAACATGCCCACTTCATCCCTAAGACCTGTGGAATTACTCTTATTTCTTTGAGGGTGGAATATCTATAGCAATTACATGAGATCTTTCTGCATCTAAGTTTTGTCTCTTCCTTTCCAATCATTTTTATTTAATCATTATTTATATACATAGACTTATTGGTAGTTTATACTGAGGGTAATGATACAGTTTTTATGGGTTGTGTGCTTTTTCTCTCGCACAGGAACTCAGCTTTGAACACTGGATCACTATGGACTGGTTCTTCTATCCTTTTGGCACTTTTTGTCATTTTTGAGGATTTTCGTGGTTGGTGGTGGGAGTTTGTTGGCATACCAATTGCAGTGTCGTTTCCTGTTTGCTTTTGTCCCTATTTTATTTTTTTCTGTCATTCAATTTGTTATTTTGACATTTTTAGAACTTCATTTTACTTTTCCTAGAATACGTTCAGTGAACCTCTAACTTCACTCAAAAATCTAAGAGCCTTTACCCATTTTTTGGTCTTCTTGCTTCTTCTTCCTCCTTGGTGTTTCATGGTTTCATATTACATTTTTCTCTTCTAATTAGAGAACTTCCTCTAGCCATTCTTTTAAGATAGGTCTTCAGGTGACATAGCTATTCTTTTAAGATAAGTCTACAGGTGACCAAATCCTCCCTTGTTTGTTTGTTTGTTTTTTCCATTGATCATGTTTGATCTCCCTTTCATTCCTGAAGGATGCCTTCACTGATTACAGAATTTTAACTTGACAGTTCTTTCCTCCCAGCACTGCAGGACTGACTTCTCTGACCCATCTTCTGGTTTCTGTGACTTTATTTTGAAGAAAATATCATAGTCAAACCAGAGAATGAGAAATGAGATGGAAATGGAGTATCTTAGAAAATCAAAAATGCTTGATGCCCAAATCCATGCATTGATTATGTTGGATATGGTGATGTATATCTGTCATTCCTGCATCATGGATGCTGAGGTGGGACTGGCCAAGATTTTAAAAAAAAAAACAGGCTGGCTATGTAGAAATCTTCAGCTAACGACAAGAAAGAGTGGAAAGCTAGTGACAGTGGGGAAGATAAAGAATGTTCTGAGCTGTGCTGCCTTTTCAGATTTTGTACGAGCAGGAAGGAGGGGGAAAGTTTAGGATTAGCCCCTGAGGTTGCTGAGGATGAAGATGGATCAGGCTTTGGTCACTACTAGGTCAAGAGATCCCCGCTCTGCTTCACTTCCGCTACTGTCAAGAGGACAGTGGACAGGTGGGAAAACAGAGTCCTGGAGGTAAGGGCAGGGTCAGAGACTAGCATGGAGCAGAAAAACCTCCTTCCTAGTCTTCCCAAAGGGCTTCTAGGGAACTAGGGCTAAACCAGTAATTGAAGTCTATTTGTCCTGTTGGAAAACCTAACAACTCAGAACAAAAGAAGAGACAGGACCACACCACCCCTCACACAATCCCTCCAGAGTTGGGTCCTGTGCTGTATTCCAGGGCCACTCATCCCAAAGAAATGGAAGACAATGCTGCCAGCCCACACCTACTATCCTACCCTACAGTGAGTGGTGCTGCTCAGTCCCAAGTTGGTGATTCTCAGAAGAGTCTTGCCTTGTCAGAATTCCAATTTTCTCTTCTATTTTGGCAGGGGGGGAAACCTGTAGCAGGGCATTCCTGTACTCTCAGGCTGAGTGATCGGCTTAGCAGTTGAACCGTGGCTTATGAAGGGGTTCTCATTATGTCTGGAATCAAGGACTTCCATTCCATGAAAACACACAATCCTCATACTTCCTTCCAGATACGTTCTTCTAGTGAGTTCACAGCAAGACACACAGACTGTGTTTGAGAATACCAGTTTCCTACCCATTTCTAGCACTGAAATTCAAACGATTCTGTTCGGTCTCTCCCTCTGCTAGTATATAATGGTTTAAATGTTTAATTCCTGAAAGATAGATGAGTCTAAACAACTTTTTTACTTCCCATAGCTTTCTTTCATCACCCATTTTTTTTTCAGTGTGCCTATTTACCCCCTGCCTCTACATTTTTGTCCCTTTTCAACTGGAGTGTTTTGGCTGATCTGCAGTTCATTCAATTTGCCATTGCAAATATTTTTGGTACTGCGATTTTAACGCTATTTGTGGATGTTTTTCCTAATGCACAAGAATTTCATCAGATCAAATCGAATCTGGCAGGTTATTTTCACAAAGGCTTCTGAGTTGCACTGTGTCCTGTGAGCACGCGTCTGACATAGCCTCTTGCGTTGTCAGGGCTGCCCAAAGCCACTGCTATTGTAGATTACAGGGGCCATAAACTCTTGTTCCCTCTAGTTGATTTCTGCTTGTCCTTGAATTATTCATCCACCCACATTTTCCCTGCCTCTGGGATGGACACAGCCCACGTTGGGAACATAACCCTCTTTTTCTTTATTTTCCTTGAGCCTCTCAGGAGGCTGTAGTACACAGAGTTTCTGAAAATGTCAAGGAACCAAGGCTGAAGATCTCACAGGCTGCTGTCTGTTATGTTGATTCCCAAGCTGCTCCTAGGTTACACCTTGAGGACTTTTTCAATATGGCAATTTCTTTTGAAGATCTTACCCTTAGCTTTCCAACCTTACCATCTGTTGAAATTCCTTCCCAGTCTCCTTGCATTCCCCATAACTCCATCTGTTGCCTTCTCCCCCTTTTAGATCTTCCAGATCAAGCATCCAGCCCCCATCCCCATCCTCAATGAGTACCTCCTCAGGGCTGTCTCCCCCTCCCTAACCCCCATCTGATGTCACCTGCCTCAGGAGGAGACACAGGAAAGAGGGTTTGTATACTCCTCAATGTTTAAACAGACAATATGCTGAGTGATGGTTCCAGAAAGCTTTATATCACTGTGTTAAGGCTCCTAACAGGAAGGCAGGACACTTTCACAGCCCTCCCAAGTGGATCTAGAGTGTGGGTGTCTATGTCTCACAGGTATGACTTGAGCACATTCCTTCCAGGACCTCTGCATGCATTCACTCTGTGTCTTTATTGCATCCCACTCATTATAGGAAATAGCATGGCATTAGCTCAGTTTTCCAGCAAACAGGCAAAGACTGGGATCTCGTTGAAGCTCACAAAGTGGATTGGTAGAAGCTGAGACCTAGGGGATTTTAGTTCAAAGCCAGCTCAGGCAGAAAAATCCACGACACTCTATTTCCAATTAGCCAGCAAAAACCTGGTTAGAGGCATGGCTCATTTTGTAGATAGAGTGCAAACTGTGAGAAAGAAAGCCAAGTAAGAACCTAAAGCCCTGAGTACCAGCCCCAATACCAGCAAGAAAAAAAAGAAAAGTAGATTTCCATCCAGGTGAGTTAGTGCATGCCTGTAATTCTAGCACTCTGGAGGCTGAGGCAGGTGATTCAGGTCATGAGTTCAAGCCCAATCTCATCTATATAAAAAGACCACATCTCCAAAAAGGGGCAACAAATGAGGAGATAACAATGCTCGATAGGAAATGTACTCAATACCTTGCTCATGTAACTGTAACCCCTCTGTACAGTATTTTACAATAAAAAATGTACAAAAAATAAAAATAAAAAGGGGGCAAGGCAAGATTTCTTTTTTAAATTTTTATTTATTTTTTATTGTGAAAATACTGTACAGAGGGGTTACAATTACATGGGCAAGATAATGAGCACATTTCTTATCAAGCATTGTAGCCTCCTCCTTTGTTTCCCCTTCCCATCCCTTCCCAGCCTCCCTCTGCCCCCCCACAACCCTCCACCCCGCCCACCAAAGTTGTAAAGTTCGTTTTCAACATGACAACTTGTACTTCTCATTGTTGCAACGGGTCAACCTGTATCCTTATTTAAACGACTTGTTTTTCCCCTTCCCCTCCACAATAGAAGTAGGGCTTATACTGTGGGGGAGGGACATACAAAGCAACAAAGAAATAATCTTATCAATGCGTTAGAAACAAATGCATGAAAGAAAAAAAACATTTAAAATACATACTTAGGGTTCATTTCCCTAACATCACCTTATCTGACCTTTTCTGCTTGACTAATACATATACTAGATATTGCAAATAAGGGAAACCATGGGACCTATGTTTCTTTGGGCTTGGCTTACTTCACTTAATATAATTTTTTCCAAGCCTTTCCATTTCCTAACAAATGGGGCAATGTCATTCTTTCTGATGGAGGCATAGAATTCCACTGTGTATATATACCACATTTTCTTGATCCATTCATCTACTGAGGGGCATCCGGGTTGGTTCCATATCTTAGCTATAGTAAATAATGCTGCAATAAACATAGTTGTGCTGATAGCTGGGTAAATGCCCAAAAGTGGGATTGCTGGGTCATAGAGGAGCTCTATGTGGAGTCTTTTGAGGAACCTCCATACTACTTTCCAAAGTGGTTGAACAAGTTTACACTCCCACCAACAATGACGTAAGGTTCCCTTCTGTCCACATCCCCTCCAGCATCTGTTGTTATTAGAGTTCTTGATTTTTGCCATTCTAACTGGGGTGAGGTGGTATCTTAATGTTGTTTTGATTTGCATTTCTTTTATGGCAAGGGAGGTTGAGCATTTCTTCATGTGTCTATTGGCCATCCTTCTTTCCTCTTCAGAGAAGTTTCTCTTTAAGTCTTTAGCCCACTTATTTATTGGACGGTTGTTTCTTTGAGGATTTGTTGTTGGGGGATTTAATTTTTTGAGTTCCAAATATATTTTAGATATGAGACCCTTGTCCGTTGTATGGCTAGTGAAGATCTTCTCCCAATCTGTGGACTTTCTATTGATCTTGCTAGCTATGTCCTTTGCCATGCAGAAGCTCTGCAACTTCATGCAATCCCATTTGCCAAGGCAGGATTTCTAAGTGAATGATTAGACATACTTTACTTTGGGGGAAGAAAGTCAGAATTTAAAAGCACCCATCCTGCCCTACCCATTCTCATCTGAAGTTTCTTTTACTATCTTGTTCTAAGAAATAGTTCTTTTACTAAACCTTCATAATAACAATTTCATGACAAGGTCATAATCCAATCCCAAGAGACCTGAGGTCAGTTTAGAAGTAATGGCCCTTCTCTCAAGAAAGACCTTCCTTAAAAAAGAAAAGAATGGACAGGATGACAGTGGCTCACGACTGTAATTTTATCTACTCAGGAGGCTGAGATCTGGGGATCATGGTTCAAAGCCAGCCTGACCAGGAAAGTCTATAAGACTCTTGTCTCCAATTAATCACAGAAAAAACTGGAAGTGGCTCTGTGGCTGAAGCGACTGAGTACTACCTTTGAACCAAAAAGAGATCAGGGACAGCACCCAAGCCCAGAGTTGGAGCCCAGGACCAGAAAAAAATAGTTAATTATTTAAGAAAGAGAAGAATGTGATACACCCTACCCAGAACTGAGTTCATTTATTATGCCCTTTGTGCTTAACTTTTTCCTTGTCCTTGTATCCCAGGGCCAATTTCCACATGTTCAAGCCCTTAATAAAGAAAATGAATAGGCTTTTACTCTCACTAAGACCAAGACCCTCCCTCTATAGACTGGGCCATTTGCCAACTAGGATGAAAGTCTTGTCACTGAATCTGCGATCCCTGGAGGCTGCATCATGGCTGTAGGAATCACAACTCCCAGGAATGGATGCTGAGACTTAGTGCAGCCTTTGCCATCTCCACAGGCATTGAGCATGGAACCAGATGGAATGCATTCAGTAGGTCACCTTGGGAAAACAAAGCCTCCATCACTGATCCTAAGAAATTCCAAAGTCCCAAATACTCCAATAAAATTATAGATGAGTGAGAAGCAAAAAGAGATATTTACCTTGTGATCTTATTGCAGAAGATGAACAGCAAGTAACTACATATATACTTATCCATTTAACAACAAAATTTATTGTCACATTAACTATTCTGGATCAAAACTGTGTCAAGAATTGGTGATATGCCAGCTTGCATGACAGATGTGAATCTGGCTCTCACAACAGAGAAAAATAAACAATAAAGTCAAATTGATTAAATTAATTAACTATCAATTCAGTAATTAATGCAAGGGTTGATTAAATGAAAAAAGCGAGTCAAACAAACTTACAGTAATAGTTTTATGAAGAAAAGTACATAGGATGGTATGATAGAGACTAGTGAGACCTTAATTTTAAAATAGAAAATTTGATTTTTAATTGTTTTACTCAAAATATAATTTTTTTCTGTGATCTGAGACCTTCTGTGTCTCAGACCATAGAGAAAATATGACAAATATGAAATATTAACATAAAGCATGCTGCAACCTTTTAAATACTTTTTATTTAAATTTTTCTACAATAAAGAAAAGGCAAAGCCTGCTATCATTTAATCAGATTAAATAATATCTACTAGAATTTGAAGCAGAATTTCCCAAAATTGCAATTATTGTAGGAAGCAACTGGCATTGTCCCTGGTTTTGGAAAATTAAAAGTATCTATTTGTGTGCATAAAAGCATATGTTTTACATATGTAAGGGTAATTTTATATAATATATATATATTTATGTACTGTACATTTCCTCCTATAAAGCCCTCCTTGCATCTTACAATAACTATGCTACAAGGAAAATCTTAATAAATTCCAAATACTAATCAGTAATTTGCAAATAAACAGATGGACCCATTGCAACAATGAGATGTACAAGTCGTTATGTCAAAAAACGAACTTTACAACTTTGGTCGGGGGGGAGGAGGATGGGTAGGGGGCGGGGAGAGTATGGGAAGGAATGGGAAGGGGAAACAAAGAGGAGGCAACAATGCTTGATAAGAAATGTACCCGTTATCTTGCCCATGTAAGTGTAACTCTTCTGTACGGTATTCTCACAATAAAAATTAATTAATTAATTAATTTAAAAAAGAACATTCAAAAAATAAAAATAAAGGAAAAAATACTACTATATTTCAAATAAAGAACTGAAACAGCACTGAAACATTAAGAAATCCTCCAGAATCACTCTTGTTCAAAATATAAATCAAACTGCAATATTAGAATTCTGACTAAGCTGTACACAAAAGAAAAATCCATGAGTCAAAATGCATTTATTATGGAGCATAAAGGATATCAAAGGAATAATTTAATTGTTTCTAGCAAGGAGCTAATAAAAACTAACCCTAAGGAAAAGCAGAAGAATCGCTGATAAAATATAAAGTGAAATCAATTAATTAGTACATAGAGAATAGTAGCAATGATTTTTGTGGATTAGGTTTCTTGTCATCTATTATGTCTTACTTTTACTCTTTTCCATGTTTGGAAGCATCTCTTCCTCCTCCTCCTCCTCCTCCTCCTCCTCCTCCTCCTCCTCCTCCTCCTCCTCCTCCTCCTCCTCCTCCTCCTCCTCCTCCTCCTCCTCCTCCTCCTCCTCCTCCTCCTCCTCCTCCTCCTCCTCCTCCTCCTCCTTTTACTCTTTTCCATGTTTGTAAGCATCTCCTCCTCCTCCTCCTCCTCCTCCTCCTCCTCCTCCTCCTCCTCCTCCTCCTCCTCCTCCTCCTCCTCCTCCTCCCCCTCCTCCTCCTCCCCCCCTCCTCCTCCCCCCCTCCTCCTCCTCCTCCCCCCTTTTCTTCTTCTTCTTCTTCTGACTATGAGTCTGTTTGTTCCTGTATTCTCCTCATGATACTAGAGCTCAGCCCATGCACCATGGTCCTCTATGGCACAGAGCGGCAGGATACAGCAGCTCTTCCCACTCATGGAAACTGCTTTGAAAGGCACACAGAGACCCAGGTTCCCCCACTTGAGCCTTGACTCAATGTCTCACTGTGGTTGTTGAGAATAACATGGTTGGGTTACACTTTGAAAAGCCTTTTGCCAATTAAGACAAATAGCATAAAGTCTAAGAATATTTTGTGTTTTTTTTAATGCTTCTTCTATGTAAAATGTTGAAGCAGGCTTTCTCAATTGACTGTTGCTCCTTAGCCATTTTGCCCAGGAGAGTTCTCGGTTGTACAGGCTGCTCTGGACTTTGCAGATGTCTAGCCCCATGCCTAGTCCCTTCCCACTTTAATTCCAGGAACATCGAACAATCTTGATTACCAAAGAGTGTCTCTAGACATTGCAAAATGTCTTTTGTGGGGGACAAAACATCCTCCCTTTGTTTTGGTGACTGTGTGGATCCTGAGCCATGAACTCAAGGCCTGAGAGCTATCCCTGAACATTTTTGCTCAAGGATAGTATGGTACCACTCAAGCCACAGCTCACTTCCAGCTTTTGGGTGATTAATTGGAGATAAAAGCCATGTGGACTTTACTACTTGGGCTGGCTTTGAACCTTAATCCTCAGCTCTCAGCCGCCTGAGTTGCTAGGATTGCAGGCGTGAGCCACTGAGCAGGGCACTGGTGTGGATTGATTGACAACCACAGCCTTATTGGTAGCAACAGAGTAGTCTGCTTTACCACTGCTATTGTGGCTACTGGACTTGCTTTTTCAAATTCTAAATCAAACAGAAATCAATCTCAGGGGAACAACCTAGCTGCTATCCTATTGGCTGACTCAGCCAGCTACACATTGCCTTCAGCATGAAAACAACTACTGCTGAGCTTTTCCTCCATGCATGTCTAGCCTACAATGTCACAAGCACCAGTCATGCTCTTATCACCAAAAGTACTGGCTATTGAGTGGTTAGAAAGTTGAGTTGTTGAGTGAACCCTCCCTCTCAATAGACTAGGCTGGTTCACAAAGGACTGGTTAGAACACAGTGCGTTCCTCCTATTAGTTCTTGCTCCCCGTCTACTTATTTGTCCTTCTACCTTCTACCATCAACTGACAAGATTCTCCCCAAACGTAGCTGTCCAACTTTGGACTTCCCCTCTCGTAGAACCATGAGAGCCCAAATTAACTTATTTTCTTTTATCAAATATCCAATCTAGGCCTTCTGTTATGGTAACAGAAAAATCAGAGTGGCTTGTGCTTCAGAGTCAAGATTTAAATGTAAGAACACAGTCCATCTCTATCGACCCAAGATAATTAGTGGCACAACTTAGAGACTATTCATAAGTGAAAGTTTCATCAAACTTTATGCATCAGGGCTACCCTTGTCCTGAAGGCAGGCAACCAAGCAGTACTTTATAAAATGGCATTTTTAAACTAAGAGACCACATTAAATGTGATTTACAATGAAACTGCTGACATCAGACACTGGACTTTCATATGGCTTAAACCTTTAAACATATACTAATGGACTGCAAATATACCCTTTAATTTAGCCTTGAATGACCAATGTACCCCCAAATCATGCACAAAGAGGTCTTCACCACAGAGCAGAAAGGTTTATCTGAATGTCAGAAAATAAAATCCAATCTTTGCTTAGGTCTTAAGACAGAATGAGTGAGGGGGAGGGGGATGGGAGAGATGGGAAGGGGAAACAAAGGAGGAGACAACAATGCTTGATAAGAAATATACTCATAAAACCGGGCACCTGTGGCTCACACCTGTACTACTAGTTACCCAGGAGGCTGAGATCTGAGGATTGCGATTCAAAGCTAGCCCGGGCAGAAAACTCTGTGAGACTCTTATCTCCAATAAACCACTAGAAAACCTAGCACTCGCCTTGAGCTGAAGAGCTGAGGGATAGCAGCCATGCCCAGAGTTCAAGCCCCACGACCAACAACAACAACAAAAAATGTACTCATTACCTTGCTCATGTAATTGTAACCCCTCTGTATGGTATTTTCACAATTAAAAAAAAGAAAATTAGGAAACTGGAACAATTCAAAGCTGGTATTATTTAAAGCAATTAATTTCTTAGAATTAGAAAAATTTTAATGCAATAGAAAAAACCCTGCTGTTATGGAGTGTGTTTTTTTCTTCCTTCTCCTTTTTCCTTCCTGTTTCTCTCTATTGTCTGTCTGTCTCTGTCTCTCCCATCCTCCTTCTCTCTCCCTCTCTCTGTATTTTTCCCTGTTTCCCTCCTACTCTCTCTTTATTGCTCTCCCTCCTTCCCTCTCTCCCTCTCTGTCCCTCTTCCTTTCTTTCTCTCTTTCTCTCTCATTCTCCTTCCTTCCCTGTCCCTCCTTTTTCTTCCCTTCCTTCCTCTCCATCCTTCTTTTTCTCCGTCCCTCTTTCCCTTTCTCTCTTATTCTCTTTTCACACACAGTATGATGTGAATGTGGTAGACATAAATTCTCACTACTAACCTAATTACAGCAAAAACTTCTCTGTTTAAGTGTGAAATATTTGGAAAAAACCTAGAGAAGCATTTAGCATATTCTGACCTCAAAGGCATATTTCCATAAGCATAATAAAAGTGTTATGTAACTGACTCCTTCATGAACTTTCAAGGCTTCTAATTGATTTCGGGACATAATACAATAAAAAGAAGAAGGTCTGGAGGTGTGGCTCAAGTAGTAGAATGTGAAGAACAATGTAATACACTAGAAACCAACATTTTTAGAGTTTGAAAAGCTAAGATTCAAGGGCAGCTCCATGATTTTCAAAACAAGATGACCTGAAGTATCACATGGAAACTTAGAATGTTCATTTCTAAATAATAAAATGGAGATAAAAGTTTCTGCATTGAAAGGCTGCTGTGAATAGCAAACTGATTTCTGAAAATGCTTGATGAAGTGAAAGATTGCCAAGTCCAGTTATTTTTTGTCAGTATCAGTGTCACCCAGGTTTTCTCTCCTCTTTCCTCTCTGTCTCCCTCCCCTCCTCTCTCATCCTCTCTCTTTCTCTCTCCCCCTTATTTCACTCTGGTTCAAGGCTAGCACTCTACCACTTTGAGCAACACTCCACTTCTGGCTTTTTGGTGATTAATTAAAGGTTTAGAGTATTATGGGCCATGTGCATGTAATCCTAGCTACTCAGGAGACTGAGATCTGAGAATCTTGGAAAAGTCCCTGTGATACTCATCTCCAATGAGCAACTCAAAAACTGGAACTGGAGTTGTGCCTCAAAGTAGTAGAGCAAAAGTGCTCAGGAACAGCACCCAGGCCAACAAAAAAAGGTCTTAAGCAGAAATGGTCAGATAAGCTTATGTTAAGTGAAATAAACCCCAAGTTAAGGACTCAAATGTGTTTTCTTTCTTGCTATTGTGTCTAACATATTTATAAGATATTTTCTTTGTTGCTTTGTATGTCCCTCCCCCACCATATAACCTCTGTTTTCAATGTGTTTGATATTGGTATAATTTGTGGAGGGGAAGGGAAAAAACAAATTGTTTAAATAGGGATACAGTTGGACCCATTGCAACAATGAGATGTACAAGACGTTATGTTGAAATGAACTTTACAACTTTGGTGCGGGGTTGGTGGGGTGAGGGGGGGAGGGATAGGAATGGGAAACAAAAGAGGACGCAACAATGCCTGATAAGAAATGTACTCATTACTTTGCCCATGTAATTGTAACCCCTCTGTACGGTATTTTTACAATAAAAAAAAGGTCTTATGGACATTCCTGCCCAGGGTGGGCTTTGAACAACAATCCTCAGATCTCAGCCTCCTGAGTAGCCAGGATTATAGGCATGAGCCACCAGTGCCCTCTTTCCAAGTATTTTCAACACTTCTTCACCTCCAACATTCAGCCTCTATAGGATCAACTTTCCTCCACCTGCCCTGACATTTGGAGGAACAGGACAGTGATCCTGTTACCTTGAAGGTCAGGTACCTATTACCTGACATTCGTGTTACTATAGATATCAAAGCCACACTAACCTAGCTCTTTGTTCTTAATGACAAAAGTAGACATAGAAGTAATACTATTAAACACTACAATTACAGATATGCATTAATTGCCAGAGGCAATATTTCATGCACAAAGTTGATACGCATTAATTGTCAGAGACAACATTTCATGCACAAAGTTAAGTCTCCAACATTGATAAGAATAATATGCTTTAAAAACTTCAGCAAATATTTCCAGGGTCCCTAGCTCTTAGCCTCATATTAGCTTCACTAACGTTTATAGGCCTATATAACCATGATGCTTTTACTAATGATTCTATTGGCTGAAATTCTTATAAATTTTATTTTATTATAAAGATGCTGTACAGAGGGGTTACAGTTACATGAGTAAGGTAATGAGTACACTTCTTGTCAAGCATTGTTACCCCCTCCTTTGTTGTTCTCCTACTATCCCTTCCCTCTTCCAATCCTCACACACACAAAAAAAAAATTGTAAAGTTCATTTCTAACATAGTGTCTTGTGAGTAACATTGTTGCAATGGGTCATCCTGTGTCCTTATTTCAGCATTTTGTTATTTCCCTTTCCCCTCCCCAGATTAGATAAATGTATATACAAGATGCAGGGTACCAAAATCAAATACAGTGACAACAGGGGACATACCGTAGGGGGAAAAACATACAATGGAAACAAAAAAAATCACATAGTACATTAAAGACAACAACAACAAAGAAAGACTTCTTGTGTCCATATTGGCTGAACTTTTTGACTAGAGTTAGCAGGGAGACTTCTTGTTTCAGGTGTTTGCATACATCTGAGGCCAGCTGCAACTTGCTCAGGCAGGACTGCATTTCCTCCTCCCTGTGGATTAGATGTTATGTGAACTATGCTGACTCCTCCATGTATCTCCCCTCCAAGAGGTATACAGGCTTTCTCACAGAGTGTGGGTCAAAGGCTAGAATGAGGAAAACTAGCCACATCTAGGAGAAAGGATGTGAGTTTCTTGATATATAGACTGAGGATGACCTTCTTGTTTTTTTCACCACATCGTGTTCATTGAAGAAAGTTACCAGGCCAACCCAGGATCAGGATGAGAAGGGATAAGACAGTTCTAAGTGTAGACAGAGAGACAGCATAAAGTAGATCCATCAGCACAATTAACCTACTGTCTGCATCATGCTGTATCTATAATTCTTGATATCTTTGCCTTCTTTTTATATTCCACTGAGGTTACCTTAGGAATACACACCAAGTTGTAGGATCCTGAAAATTCTGTTAATATTTTTAACACTTTATATACAAAAGAGATTACAAATTTGATCCAATGTATAAGGACAAATTAGTTATAGATACAATCATTTGATTTTTATTGAGCTACTACTATTATGTGCATATCTTTTTAAATATACTTCTAAATATATTCAAAATTATCGCAGTATTTGGTAAAAGGCTCAAAAGCATTCCTAGATTGTTCTTCTGCTTAAAGGTACAATTCTACACATATAGTTTGTGTGTTTTAAGGGAAAATATAATCCTGGTATATTTTAGTTCCTCTCAGTAAAGCTATGTAAAATTCTAAGACATTTAGAGAAACTTTGCTTCGCTACATTAAGCATCAGTCATGAAAGTCTATGAGAAAATAATCACAAAAAGACTTACTGTTTATGATATTATTGTCATCTTTTATCCAAAAAAATCCACTAATCTATATTGGAGAAGTTCCAAATTAACATAATAAAATAATAATAACAGTGTATAAATATACTTCCTTAAAAAAATCCTTTACAGTCTCCAGAGCTAATGCTAGAATTCAAAGGATTTACTACTCCACAAGAGAACTATTTGTTATTATGTCAGACATCAAAATGATATATTCATAATTCAAATTGGCATCGAAAAGTATCGAGATTTCAGCCAGGCATGGTAGTACTTGTACTCTTTTTTTCTTTTTTACATATATTTTATTGTAATAATATTGTACAGAGGGGTTACAGTTACATGAGCAAGGGAATGAGCACATTTCCTATTGAGCATTGTTACCCCTTCCTTTGTTTTTCCCCTACCATCCCTTTCCTCCCCACCTTCCCAACTCCCCCCTCCCCAAAGTTGTAAAGTTCATTTTTAATATAGTGTCTTGTACATCTCATTGTTACAATGGGTCATCGTTATTTCAACATTTTGCTATTTCCCTTCCCCTCCCCAAATAATAAAAATGTATATACAAGTTGTAGGACACCGGAATCAAATACAGTGACAACAGGGGTTATACCATGGGGGAAGAACATACAACAAAACAAAAAAAAACACATAGTACATTATATCACATTAGAAAGAAAAGCAAGAAAGAGAAAATCTCTTGTGTCCCTAACGGGGTTCATTTCACTTAGCATCAGGTTATATGGTCATATGTACATAGCTTTTGACCTCTTCTGCTTGTCCTAGACAAATACTAGTTATTGAAGATAAGGGAAACCATGGGACCTATGTTTCTTTGGGTCTGACTTACTTCACTTAATATAATTTTCAGTCTTTCCATTTCCTAACAAATGGGGCAGTATCATTCTTTCTGATGGAGACACTCTGAAAACATTACAGGATGGAATAGGAGAAACTCTAGGGCTCCTTGGCACAGGCCAAAATTTTCTTAATAAAGACCCAGAAACACAACAAATCAAAAAAGGTTGGACAAATGGGATTGCATGAAGTTGCAGAGCTTCTGCATGGCAAAGGCCATAGCTAGCAGGATCAATAGAAAGCCCACAGATTGGGAGAAGATCTTCACTAGCCATACAACGGACAAATATACTTAGAACTTAAAAAATAAATCCCCCAATAACAAATCCTCAAAGAGACAACCATCCAATTAATAAGTGGGTACCTGTATTCGTAACACTCAGGAGACAGAAGCAAGAAGATTGTGAGAATGACTCCAGTCTGGGTTTCTAGGTAAATGCTGCTTACCAGAAAGACCAAGCTATAAAGTTACAAGCTTGGAATATGCACCCCACCTTCATCCTCAGAGACAAGGAAAAGCTAGGAATGGAAATGACCAATCTTACTACATAATAAAGCCTCCATAGAAATCCCTAAAAGAGAACTTCGGGATCGTGAGGAACTTTGCCAGAACTCTGGTGGACAACCCATTCTCCTGCCCATTTCACCTGGCCGCCCATCTCCATCCTTCATAATAAACCAGCAAGCCCAAGTATTGCACTGAGTTCTGCGAGCCATTCCAGCAAATGATCAATCCTGAGGAAGAAGAGACAGAAACCTTTGTTTGTAGCCATGTGTGTGACCTGGGGACCAAATAAGCAAGATTGGTGTCTAATCTTGAGATATTGAGTCTCTAATCCATAGGGCTTACATTAAATCTAGTGGGTATCTAGACTGATTTGAATTATTGGACAATCAGCTGGTTGGGAGAATTGATCAGTGTGGTAAAACTCCATGCGTCTGGAATGTGACTATAGAATCAATTGGATTCGTCTGTTCAACTGAGAACATATTATGCATAGAATTCTATAAGATGCATGCTAAAGGGGATGCTGGAAATTTTTCCCAGTTGTAAGATTTGTTAATTGATTGAGAGTAATAGAACACTTAAAATTTTCAGTAATCCATCAAACAACTGCATATACAGAAGACATTGCCTGTAAGGCATAACTTGCTTTGCAAATGTAATCTTTCCATTGCTTGGACTTCAGTAAATATGGCACAATGCATAGACAGGGGCTTTGTTTGAGGTAAATTAACCAAAGAGGTGAAACAAATTGGACCCCAAAATGCCACAGAAAGACCACAGATGAAGCATTTGCTTAACAACAGTTGAAACACTTCTGGATAGTCTATGGTTTAAAGAGAATTAAATACCAAGGTAAAAAATCATATCCCTAGCTCTCACCTGCTATTATGTTTGCTCCCCATTTACTGTTTTACAATGAAGTGTTTGCTCAGTCTCCTTCTAGCCCATATTCTTTTGCTTTTTTCCCTTCTAATGTTTTATTTTATTGTAAAGATGTTGTACAGAGGGGTTACAGTTACATGAGTAAGGTAATGAGTACATTTCCTATAGAGCATTGTTACCCCCTCCTTTGTTGTTGTTCTACTATCCCTTCCATCCCCTACCTCTTCCACTCCTCCCCCGGCCCAAAGTTGTAAAGTTCATTTCCAACATAGTGTCTTGTGAGTCTCATTGTTACAATGGGTCATCCTGTGTCCTTATTTCAGCATTTTGTTATTACCTTCTCCTCCCCAGATTACATAAATGTATATAAAAGATCAACAGTACCAAAATCAAATACAGTGACACAGGGATATACCATAGGTGGAAGAACATACAAAAGACACAAAAGAAAATCACATAGTACATTAAGCAACAACAACAAAGTAAGCCAGGCCCAAAGAAATATAGGTCCCATGGTTTCCCTTATTTGCAATAACGAGTATATATCAGAAAGGTTCAGATGAGATGATGTTAAGCGAAATGAACCCCAAGATCAGGACACAAGTGTTTTTTTTTCTTTCTTGATATTGTTTCTAAAGTATTTATAAGGTACCACATGATTTTTTGTTGCTTTTTATGTCCTTCCCCCATTGTATGACCCCTATTTTTTACTGTCTTTGATTTTAGTATGATTTCGGGAGCAGAAGGGGAAAAATTGTTTAAATAAGGATACATGTAGACCCATTGCAGCAATGAGATGTACAAGACGCTATGTCAAAAAACGAACTTTACAATTTAGGCAGGGGGTGGGGAGGAGTGTAGTTGTGAAGACGGGAGGGAAGGGATGGTAGGGGAAAAACAAAGGTGGAGGCAACAATGCTTGATAAGAAATGTACTCATTACCTTGCTCATGTGATTGTAACCCCTCTGTACAGTAAAAACTTATTTTTTTAAAAAACAACAATAACAAAGAAAAACCTCTTGTGTCCATATCTTGGGGTTCATTTCGCTGAGCATCATCTTATATGGTCCTTTTCTTCTCATCTGATAAGATTATCCTAGATGTATACTAATTATTGCATTATAAGGAAAAACATGGGAACTGTATTTCTTTGGGTCTGTCTGGCTTCACTTAATATGACTTTTTTCCAAGTCTTTCCATTTCCTGACAAATGGGGAAATGTCATTCTTTCTGATGGAAGCTGATAATTCCATTGTATATATGAAGACTATGCCCATTTCATTAAGTGGACAGAGCTCAGGCTATCAGTGTTGGTTCCATTTCATTATCCTTCGTTCGTGGTACATCCTTCTTACTGTTCTTGCTGTTTTCTGTTTCTTGCCACCTTTGGTGTGCTCTCTGCCTACAGTTTCCTTGGTTTTTAAAAAGCACAAGTGGCATTTAGTGACCTACCCTGGTGTTGACATTCACTTACTGCCTCCATTAAAGGCAGACTAATTAGTCTGGGCCATGTGTTGGCCCAGAATTAATGAAAGAGAGTGTGAGAATCAAAGCAGGGCATTGATTGTCTGCAGCTCTGAAATACAAGCTCAGCCGCACATTTTGGAAGTCTAGGTTATGATTATTGACCTAGTTATGCATTAGGAGTACTTTAGGATCCACATCAGTAACTGGATCCATTTTAATCGGTGCTGTATGTATGCTAGTCTGTTTGATATCTGTTTTGAAAAGAATTTTGTATGAGTGAAGACGAGAAAACTTACTTGTTGGGAAGGCACAATGTTAAGATGAAGAGACCATCAGATTGATTGCTATCACATTTTTGACTTTGACTTACTTCATCTCTTTTTGTCTTACATATTGAAGTTTCTTACATTACAAATCTGTCTTGGAATAGAAATTCTTGAATCCCTGGGTACTGTGGCTCTTCCACCTGTTATCCTAGATACTTAGGAGGCTGAGATAAAAGAATCCTGAGAAAATTCCTCAAAACTCTTCTCTCCAATTAACCAGTAAAAAAAAAGCCAGAAGTAGCAGTATGGCTCAAGTGATAGAGTGTCAGCCTTGTGCAAAAAAGCCAGGGAAGTGTGCAAGGACCTGAATTTAAGCCCCAGTACTAGCCACAAAAAGAAAAGAAGAGAGAGGAGAGGGAAGAAGAGGAGAAGGAGGGGAGGGGGAAAGGGAAGGGAGGGGAGGGGAGGGGAGGGGAGAACATGACCTGATTTATTCTTGCCATTGCCTTTATATAATTATCACCTGCCTTGGCCTGTTTATTTATTTTAAATACATTAGCTAAGAGGGTT